>NW_022146069.1:457402-466278 GCF_002938485.1 Sitophilus oryzae
ACACTATAGTTTTATTAAAATATAGTAGGTAATCTTTTACAATGAAAATCATGTCAATTTCACAAAAATAGCAAATTCAAAACTGATAGATTTTAAACGAACTGACATACTTTGCTGAAATGTTTCGATCGATAATTTGATTTTAAATCGATAGAAATCATTAATCCTAAAATCCTCTATGACAGATTTGCCAGCTACTTTAATCATTTTGGATATCTCCGTTTATACTAAGTATTTATATGGATATTAAAATTTATGAAGTAAAATTTATTGACAGAATCATTTAGTACTTTATAAACATTTAATAATCTTAATAACTAAAATAAAATTTACAGTTTTTCTCCACTAATTTTCTAAAAAATATTTGGAGAAAAAGATTCACAAATAAATTTAGTTCTGTAACTCTAATAATTATGTGACAAAAAGGGTTTGTACTATTCCTTCTGTACCCTCAAAGAACCCAATAAATTACCTAACGCCCCCATAATTTTAACAATGAATCTTGTTTTAAAGTTTTTGTTTCCGAAACCAATATAACACAAAAAGGAAGTGAAGCCAAAAGAATTCATGTACCTAACTATTTTATTCCATCAGAAACCTTGTAATAAATACCAAAATAAGTGATATCAAGGTACAAAAGATATATGAGGAGAGTTTTATTGAAATAGACACTTCTAATAATTCTTCACTGTATTTTTAGATACTTCTAAAATATTATTCTTTTTAATAGATTATAGATATCTATGATAGATCTTGATATATTGTGAACAAAATGTATGATGATGAACTATGTATGGTGACAATTCTTATAAGAATACTAGAATGTCAAAATAAAAGCTTCTTTGATCATAAATTTTATTATTCTAATTAAACGGTGCATTTAAAAACTTAATTTTCTGTCAATTCTTTCCTATGATTATAACATACCATCATAACAAAACTGTCATAAAAATAAAAAGTAATTGATAAAAGTACTACAATAAAGACCATTTCCTTTAGTGAATATTCATAGATAATAAAATAGCGTTTTAATCACTTGCAACTATACTATCTTACTTCCCCTAAAATGTTAAATCTATCTTCTATATAAAATTAAATAATATTAATTCTGTGGTACTACCGCAAAATCCGATATGTAAACAAAAATGTTTTTTTTTCTTAATGCCAACATGCACAGTTTTGTTCTTAATGCCAACATGAACAACGGTAAAAAACATGATGTCAAAACCCGATATGAACATGAAATTCCTGAACAATATAATTCGATAAAATAAAAATCTTGTGTCCTACAAGTGTTACAAGCAAATTGTTCGGTGGCAGAAGTCAATATGTTTTTATGACATATCGGGTTCTGCCTTAGTACCACAGAACTATAGTATCTACTAAATAGATTATCTATATGTCTAGTCTCCTTCTAGCTGATCCCAGTGATTTTCAGATTATTTCTGCTATATAAACATAATTTTTTAGTTGGGGGGAGGGGGGTTGATCATAGAAAAATAACAATTTCTCTTATTAGACGAATATTAATTTAAAAAAAAGTTCATTGTCTCAACAGTCTTTATAGATTTTTAGTTTTATGACAATAATAAATTACCTAAACCAGATGTATCAATCCCTATGTGCCAAAAAATATTATATAATCTCCCATAGTTTTCAGGCATGAAATTTGTTTTAAAAGCTTTAATTCACACAAAAAAAGTAGATATTACAAACTCTACTTGGATGAAGCCAAAGCAATTCGCATAAGATTTTTTTACAATTTAAATCTTCTAATAAATCCAAAAGAAGTCATACTAAGGTCTAAACAATATTTAAGGCGTATTACTAAAACAGACAAGATTGAAATAGAGATAAAAGAATTTTAGAATAAAAAAAATATATTGAAATAAGCCATCAGTAAGCAAAAATTGTAAACTGAAAATTGAAATTTTCTCCAATTATTAAATAAATGATAAGAAACTCTGCAAAAATATTTACTTCCAGCGCTTTCAAATAACTAAAACTAAGTGAAAACTTACTTTTCTGTCAATTCTTTCTCGTGATTATAACACACCATCATAACAAAACTGTTATAAAAATACAAGTTAATCGATATACTACGGCAAAGACAACTTCCTTTAATAGTGATTACTCATAACGCTAAATATTAAAATGTATCGCTTGCGACCACTATCCCACTTCCGTGTCACTCGGAATCTAGCTTAGTATGAAATAATATGGGAAGGGTGGCACGCGACGACTAGCCTCCCCCGATCAATACATTCACCCCTGTGTCTCGCACTGACGCAGAAGTAGGGTAAAACCTCGGCCGAGGATAAGCGTGCTCAGAGAAATAGTTTTTTTTTCAAATTTTCAAATAAAATTTATCGATTATAACAAAAAAAACAAGGTTTCTAGACGTAAAACACCTCTGGATTATTTCTGCAGATGAAATTACCGCAGATCTAACGCATACTTCTCAAAAAATGAGTCGTTGTTGAATGAAAAGTTGTTTTTTTATTCGATAAAACAGAAATTAGATAGAGTACTGTTAAAATAGAAACAGCCAACACACGTTCAGTTACTAGACTTATCAGCAAAACTACTAGTTTAGAGGTTTAATGATTATAAACGTCGAAAAATGGCGTTTCTCATATATCTGTCAAACATGTCTTTCGGTTTTCGCATTCTGTATCATCCTCGTCAAATCAGAAATTATGAGAAAAATAGCCAAACCAAACCAAACCAAACCAAATTAGTGTTTTATTTTCATAATCGCTAACTAATGTGTTAATCATCGCCACGCTCATTTACTGATGATACTAGCAGGGTTACCCCTGTTACCCAAACGCGTGTCCAGTGTTAAAAGTGAAGTGTTTTAGTGTATTGGGCGAACTAGTTTAATATTTTTTCTGTCTTAACACCGAAGATTCCAACCTCAACTGTATTCGGAAATTCTCTTTAAAGCCATTAATATATATGTCTTATAGTATACAGGGTGCTACAAATTCGAAGTACGAGCATTGGTATCTCGGTAACCGTAATAGATACAAAGATCGTTAAATTGGGGCAAAGTTGTGCTTTGGGATGTTCACCAAGATGCCATCAAAAAAGTTTTAAAAATGTCAAGGATTTCTGCGTTTTTTGGAAAAATCGTTTTTTTTGAAAATCAATTTTGTTTTTTTCTGTCGTTACTTTTTAGAAAATCAAAAAACTAATTGCATATTCCCATAGCCACTTTATTAGGGCTATCTGATAGTATTTTTAGATTTTCAAATTAGCTGATAATTTGCGAGATACAGAAGCCGACTTATTTTTTTTAAATTCGAACCTGCATTTTTTAATTCAGTTTTTGAAAGAACTCGTTCTCCTGAGTACAATGATATGCCACACTTGATACTTTTTTTGTTTCAGACATTTGAACACAATTTATTTAAAATAATTTCAAGTCCGGCTCTGTTTTTTAATTAATTAGTTTGATATTTACTCTACTCATCGTTACAATATTGATAAGCCTTCAAACTTAACAATGACGTGGGGTAAAATATTGAATACGGAAAATTAAATGCAATAAAAATAATATAAAATAAATAATATAAATATAATATAATATAAACAATCAAATAATTTCCCCCGAAGATGGATTGGAAATGGTAGGGGGTTGCATTACTTGACGTCATTTGTAAAAGAGAAATCAATATTTTTCAACATTTACGATAAAGAGGACAAAATGCATTTGGAAGTATAAGAAGAAGATATAATGTGTTCAAAGAGCTATAAACAAAATTGAACGAATAATAAATTTGTGCAATAGGAAGGATGGTAACCCTTTCGAACATGTAGAGCATTAGAAACTGGTTTATAGAAGTTGATTTATTTATAATAACTACGATTAATAGTATGCATATTATTAGATTGTATGTACACTGAGATTTCAAATTCACAATAAAACAAGTTAAAAATAATATCTTTAAATTGCTGACCTGGATATTATTTATTTAAATCTTTCAATTGGCTCTTCAATTATATTAAATATTTAAAAAAAAAACAGAGTCGGACTTAAAATTATTTTAAATAATAATTAAATAGTTTTGTTGTCGTTAAGGTACCAAAAACAAAAAAAGTATAAAGTCTGGCATAACATTGTACTCAGGAGACCGAGTTCTTTCAAAAATTAAAAAAAACAGAGTCGGACTTAAAATTATTTTAAATAATAATTAAAAAGTTTTGTTGTTTTTAAGGTACCAAAAAAAAAAAAGTATAAAGTGTGGCATATCATTGTACTCAGAAGACCGAGTTCTTTCAAAAATTAAAAAAAACAGAGTCGGACTTAAAATTATTTTAAATAATAATTAAATAGTTTTGTTGTCGTTAAGGTACCAAAAACAAAAAAAGTATAAAGTCTGGCATATCATTGTACTCAAGAGACCAAGTTCTTTCAAAAATTAAAAAAAACAGAGTCGGACTTAAAATTATTTTAAATAATAATTAAAAAGTTTTGTTGTTTTTAAGGTACCAAAAACAAAAAAAAGTATAAAGTGTGGCATATCATTGTACTCAGAAGACCGAGTTCTTTCAAAAATTAAAAAAAACAGAGTCGGACTTAAAATTATTTTAAATAATAATTAAATAGTTTTGTTGTTGTTAAGGTACCAAAAACAAAAAAAAGTATAAAGTGTGGCATATCATTGTACTCAGGAGACCGAGTTCTTTCAAAAATTAAAAAAAACAGAGTCGGACTTAAAATTATATTAAATAATAATTAAATAGTTTTGTTGTTGTTAAGGTACCAAAAACAAAAAAAAGTATAAAGTGTGGCATATCACTCAGAAGACCGAGTTCTTTCAAAATTAAAAACAGAGTCGAATTTAAAATTATTTTAAATACTAAAATAGTTTTGTTGTTGTTAAGGTACCCAAAACAAAAAAAAAGTATAAAGTGTGGCATATCATTGTACTCAGGAGACCGAGTTCTTTCAAAAACTGAAATAAAAAATACAGGTCCGTATTTAAAAAAATAAAGTCGGGCTCGTATCTCACAAATAATCAGCTAATTTGAAAATCTAAAAATACTGTCAGATAGCCCTAATAAAGTGGCTATGAGAATGTGCAATTAGTTTTTTGATTTTCTAAAAACTAACGACAGGAAAAAATAAAATTGATTTTCAAAAAAATCCGTTTTTTCCAAAAAACTCAGCAATCCTTGAAATTTTTAAAACTTTTTTGATGGCATCTTGGTAAACATCCCAAAGCGCAACTTTGTCCCAATTTAACCATCTTCGCATCTATTACGGTTTCCGAGATACCAATGCTCGTACCTCGAATTTGTAGCACCCTGTATAATGAATAATATGAATATATGACGCCTCCAGAAAATTGCCCGAAAATAAATCAACGAAACGCGGATTGCCCTAATAGAAAAATGCCCGAAAATATAATTCCCTAAGACTATTTTACCAAACCAGAAAGAGACCCGAAAAGCAAGAACTGTCAGGTCATTGTCATTGTCATCCTTTCTGTAAAGTTGTATTTATTGTGTTTATCATCATACGAGTAGCTAGAAACACGAAACACCATATTTTTGGAATCACATTAGGTTCCTTGGACAAAATTTACCTCTACACAAAAGTGCTTCGTTTGTCCGTTAGACGGCATCAAACTTTAAAAAAATAAATACATTTTAAAGTATTTTAAGAACCGTCTAAATGATGTCTATATTGTGCAGTCGAATGAAAATGGAAGTCGAATCACTCAATGAAAAGGAAAAACAGAAACTGTAGCACAAAATGTAGCACTTTTTTCAACTTCCTGTGTGATATACAGGGTGTTGTTAGTTTGGTTTAGATCAAATGAACCATGGTTAAATGCCCTGTATTAGAGCAATCTCTTACCAAAAATCGACATTTCGGGGAAATTTTTATCTCTGTCAATTGTAATTCGGTGATATTTCTTTTCGGGATATCGGGCAACTAACTTTTCGGGTCATTTTCTTTTCGGAAAATTCTCATTTGGTCAATTTTTTTCAGCCAATTTTTCCAGATCCATTATATGAAACTTGTAGGTGTGCTGAAATGTTTAAATGAATCTGCGAACTTATTTTCAAACTAAGTGGCCGTCTGATTCGTGTACAATCCCTAGGTGAGATCTAGTAGCTATTCAACTGAACCAGTAAATATATTATGACATCTAAATTCTTTATCATAAAAAAAAAATAATAGAATACACTAAATTAGTGAAATAACAAATATATAAAAAATATTACAATACTATTTATCTCACAAAAGAAAAGAAGTCGCTCAAAAATACTCACAAACCAAAGATAATGAGCATATGAACTTCTCCAAAACACTTTCCAAAGATAGACAAAGTCTGTCCAAAGCGTCAGAGAGGATTTCGACAGACGTTATCCAAGAACTGACAAACAATTACCTGCGAATTAAGATGACAGACATTAGTGTCAACTGTCAAAGAGGAACCGTATCGTTGGACGTTTGGTCTGGACGTGTTTGCATCACCAGGCCAGATAGCCCTGGTAGCTTAGAGCATAGAGCTAACCTTTGGAGCTAACGGTCTAAGTTACCAGTGCCAAATTAATAAGGGTATGTAGTTCTAGTGAGAAAAACAGCCTTGAATAACAGTATGAACTCAAGCCTGCAACAAGGACCTTTATAATGAGATGTGTCGCTGAGGCACTAAATGTAAGGAATGCAATGTAAGGCAAAGAAGGAAAACTAAAGAATTAATGAAAATACGGCTAAAAATAAAAAAAAAAAAAAATCAAAAATATATAAATATTAGTTATTAAAAAAGAATATATTTATATTCTACTATATTAAAACAATGTTATGTTAAATATGAAATGGTGTTCGCATTTTCCTACAGACAGATGTCACTTAAAGATTACAAAATTACAACTTAATTAAAATATTTTATTTCTCCCATCACCATATAATAAAATTGTCGTTTAAATTGTCTTCTAATGCCTAATCAGAAAAAAAAAAAACAGGTTTTCTCTAAAAAACAGAACTCCATACCAAGAAACCAAATAAATATATGGCAGAAAAATGCGAATAAAAATTTTTCTGAAAAAAAGGGATATTTGTTTCGCCAGGAAATTTACTTAATATTTTATTAATTATTTTGCTGAAATATACGTTACTTTTTTCTTTTTTAAATTGTTAGACTTAACAAATATCTACTAATAAAAAACTAAAATAAAAATTAATAATTTAGAAAAATAAAAAATACTTTTTCTATTTAAATAACACGAGAAAATTAATATTTTTCCGCCCCTTAAATTTTAGATCTACAATATATTCATTAATTAATTATTATCATTAAATCTTTCAATATAAACAAAAAAAAACATAATAGCTTAATAACAACTCAGAGAAATTTTCTCACGTAAAAATAATATTTTTTTCATAACAAATTTTTTTTTTTTTTTTGCTTTGTTTCGTAGCTACCAAGTGGGTTAAAGTTTTTATTTTTTTGTTTCGATCTCTCTTAATAATTTTCCTTCCAAATCTCCTTAAGCGATTCGAATGAATTTTGAGGGTAAATAGTTACTATAAGTGCGATATATTTTAATGCTAAAAGATATCGACAGATATCACAGGAGGTTTATCTCACTGGGATATTAAAAACAAAACATGTACGCCATTGACTTTTTTGTCTTTGTTCGAAAAAATTGTATAGGCCCTTAAAAGTTCTATTAAAAGTTGTCTATTGATTTTTTTGGTCATGTTTCAGTTCGCCTTGGATGAGATAGAGAATGCATTTTTTATTTAACTTGCCTTAGTCCAAATCTAATAGCAAACCTTTAAACATTTTCTAATGTCACATTAACTGGAACAAAGTGCCAAAATGATTTATTCAATCCAAAAATGGTGAAAGAGAAAGTTTCTATAAACATGGATACGAAAATGCATAGTTTTAAAGTTGCTGGACGTCGAAACTTTTAAAAAATAACTCTTTTTGTAATTATTTTAAATAGCATTTTTTTGAATTTGTATTTTTTGCATTTTTTTTTTTAATTTAGCATTTTTTTTTTAATTTTGTATTAAAAACGAATCTACGATTTTGAAAATACATATTAGTATAATATTTATTAATGTACCTTGACCACCGACCTAAGAGACTTTCTTGGTGGCTGCACATTATGCCCCATATCCTCAACGCATTGACAGTGACAGCAACACGATCTAGGTCTTCTATTCATTAACGGCGCTTTAGGACCAAGAGCTTGGCACAACGCACCCCTCCATAATCTTTCAAAAATAACCCTCTCGTCTACAGGTAATCGATGTATATTTTTGTTGACCCCGTAATCAATCGGCAGACGGCCTTCTAGATTCAATCTGTTCCTCGGATGATTATTGTAAAACATTTTCTATATAACGTATATTTGCGGTTTTAGTGGAAGCTACGGATTACTATCACACGACGTTTAATAAAATTCGACTTAGCTACGAAATCCTTACGAACTAACGGAAGACTTGGTTTGGCGTGAAGATATTAAAGGAACTTCAGCGAACGTTGGAAGACATTTGTGATTTTGAGTTTTTTGACTTTATTACGCGGATTACACTTTTTCGATAAAATCGCACCGTAAAACGCGGACCCGTGCCACGTCAGGCATTTTGCTTTTGAAACAAACGTGACAGGGAGCGCAGAGGGGCGAAGAGGGACAGAACGGGAGTTGATACGCGCAGCATCCGCCGGATTCACGCTGGTCCTGATTTAAAAAATTGCCAAGAACAACTTCTTGTCAAGCTTAGAAGGGGATAAATACAGTTTAAAATTGAGGACTTACATTCAACTCTTTTTTTCGTGTCGAAGGGATCAAAATATTTTATAAAAAAGCATTTTTTTTAAAATTAATTTAACAAAGAG
>NW_022146069.1:475432-501621 GCF_002938485.1 Sitophilus oryzae
CTAGTTACGTATACTGCTTCTGCTCTAAGACCGTCAGCTACAAATAAAACTAGTCTTTTGGCCGGTGGATGTGAAATGGACTTGACTAGCTTCATACCATGGTCTGGTTGACTGGAAAAATATATCGAAAAACGGCGAAAAAGTATGAAAGAAAATGAATCAGCAGTCCTAGGATGATAATTTGGTATTTCTTGTTCTTGATTTGTAATGAGTTTTCTTTATTCGTCATAGTGGAAACTGGAACAAAGAATATCCTTCAGTTTTGCAGTTTTGTCGGCGATATGACATTGACAAGAAAACAAAGTACTAAATTTACTCTTTAAAATTTTATTAAAATTGTGACATGATTGTGACTTATGACATATTTATTTACGAGAGTGACCATACAGTGACGAATAACATAGATAAAAGAATTTTGTTTAATTGTTTAAGAATTACTTTTTGGCTATTGATGAATAATAAAAAATAATATATTTTTAATGGATGTACTGAACATGAAAGTTGAGGTATAGGAACAATAATATCCCTCAAAGACAATTTATATCGGTAATTGTTGCATATACGGTTTTCGGCTATTTTGGGATTATATAAGAATTTTTTATATACCTACTCACATTCTATTAACCTTAGAGATTGCAAATATACTGGGGGAGGAGAGAAATTGTGTTTCTTTAAGTATTTTTTTCAACCAAACAAACTTACGGGACCGGGGAGCGAATAGGGGTGCTGGGCGGGGTCAAAACAATAATCTGATTAAGGATACTCATAACACACCCATTTTACAATCTTTAATTAAGCTTTTAATGTAAAATTTCTTAAAAAACTATGAAGAACTGTTTTATTCAGAAATCATTGGCAGGTTACCTTGAAGGATATGCTGACACTAGTGAAGGCTGAATTTTGACAAACATTATATATTGATACATGGTTGCCAAATCAGCTTAAATTGTCCGAATTTCATGTAACTTTTCTTAGGGAAAACTGACGACATATGCTTTTAAAAATGCAGTTTTTATTTAATTTTTACTTAGTTTAACAAATTGGCTAAATTACCGCTAGCGGTATAGAGAATTGCTTAGTTATAGCTCTAGCAATGAAAACACGCTGTGAGCTGTTTGGTTGGTTTGATTTTGGCTGGTTTTGGTTGGTTTGGTTGAGATTGGTTTAGTTTTGGTTGAGTTGGTCTTGTTTAAGCCTGATTCTTTTGTCTTTTTTTCATTTTATTAAAAAAAAAAATTTTTCTCTTTATTTTACCACAAATGGCATTTTTCCTCAACTCAAGCTCTTTATGTTTGTCTCAACAGTATTAGAATAAAAAATTCTATTTTTCTGTTTTTTTTAAATGGCTATTTTGAAAATGTATTCAAAAAATTTTAAAGAAAATTCAATGGGACTGGCAACATTGCTTTTCCTTCTGTCGGTGTCATGTCAAATCAAGTTAAAATTCTCATAACGTCAAATATGTCAAATATTAAATTAAAATTTATTATTATTTTAAAATATTAATTAATATTTTATTAATTAATATTTTGAAATTCCATGCATAATCTATATATCTTTCTCAATTTTTTAAATGGAAAATGCGATTTTCTATATTTTCAACAAATGAGAATTAAAGCTAGTACTATTTTATGTAAAAAGGTGCTCTTCGTTTAGTTAGAAAAGGTAACAATGCAAACCAAGCAAATGCCAACATACTTTAAGTTGTCAACTTATAACATTGTCAAATTCAATATGTCAATTTTCATAATGTATTTATTTCCTAAACTTTAGGATTTTTTCTAATTTGGACAAGTAAAATAATTTTTAAAAAATTTTTTTTTTAAATTACAAAATGCATTTCGGGCACACTCACTGTAGGTAGTATAACATAACGTTTGTTCCTCATTGGTTTGTTCCAACCAGCATTTCGGGATCGTTTCGAAATCGTACTCTAATCGGTTTTCTTGCACTTTGTTAGCATGCGGGGACTTCGAATAGTTTCGTGACGGTGCAAAAAGTATCAACGTTGGAATGCTTTGTGGATTGTTTTCGGGACCGTCAAAGGTGTATCGATCGGTTTTTGTTTTTGCTTAAAATTTCATAACATAACCCTATTATTTTGTTTGCAATTTGCACACACACTATTATTCTTGAAATGGAGAATCAGAATCCAGTAATTGTTGGTCAGTGTTGTTTCAATTGTATACTCACTAACTCACTTACATACCCATCCTCTCTTTATGATCCTGTTATGCGTGGTTTTCTGTTATTTCATTGCAGTGGTAGAATCTTTGAACATTATTTTATAAATAAAAAATTAATTAAATTGAACGATTTACTCCACACAAACTCACAAGCAAAGTATAACGCACACGTATTCGTATTTGTAAAAAATAACAAGACAGAAGAATCAGCCGGACGACGGACCAGAATCAGCTGTTAAAAATCAATAATCCCTGCCAATATGCTTTAATGCGCAAGTCAACTCAAACAGTTCTCAATTTGGACTATGTACGGAAATTACCGTTCTGAAATCGTAACTAAACGATCCCAAGGTAGGTTGGTACGCAGATAGGATCGTCCGATAACCGTCCGATCGTTCGGTGACGGTTGTGCGGCGAGTTGGAACAAACCTTTAGTAGCATAGACCGCACAGCAAATTGCATTCAATTATAGGTTGACAGATTGGATGACACTTCTTTTGGGAGAACTGGCAATGGTTGAAAACTTTTTGACTTCGCAAACGATTTTTCTAGGAATGCTTCCTTTGCCGATAAATTATTGACACGAGTGACAGATAAAACCTTGACGTTTTTTCAGTATTCCAGTTCATCTTTTTTTTCTTTCTAAAGCGTGCGCTGAAAAGAGACAAAAACCATTTTTGCAATTTGATCCATAATTTGTTATTTGAACACCACTGTTGACTTTTCGCCATTTTATTTTCTTCTGTATTCCGCGCTGTAGTTTGCTGGTACAGAATTTAAGCTTATAAATTATTTAGTCAAATATAGGATTTTGATAAAACTCCTCGGACTAACGTGTAGGTAAGTGTTGATAAATAATTTTTTTTCATGTTCATTTTCATTCTCTGATTTGGGTGACAGAAAAGGATCATGAAATCAAACCAATTTTATATTTTTAATCCTAGAGGGGACCGATATAGTAAAATATATATTTTATGGATACCTTCTTAAATATCAACGAGATGAACCATCGGAAGAAAGGGACCATACTACAAAACAGAAAGGTGATCTTTTTTTTTCTTTCCACTTAGGATATTGAAATTATATACTGTATTTATAGTCGTGTTCGGCATTATGCTTTGAGAAATATAGATAAACAAAGAACAACAGATATAAATAAAGCATCCCAGAGAAAAAGAGACGCAATACCTGTACTCTCTATGATATTTGTAGTTACGGCAAAGAAATTATTGTTGTAAATGTCATCTTGCGATCGACCACAAAACTTCGGAGCAAAGATGACGCACCTATTTGGTACCCTGACAGATATCGAGACGATACAGGTTTTTCCTCTCTTTTCCCCCGGAATACTTTTAATTTATTATTCTTTGTTTATCTAGGTTTCTCAGAGCACTATGAACAAACTCAGCTTGTATGTTTGAAATAATCGTCCAGTTGGCTTAAAATGATGATCGATGACATTTCCCATATAATTTTACTTTCAAATTATGATATATATCTTTATTTCTAAGCCATCTATGACGCCATTTTTTTTTTTTGTTATAATTATTTGTCTCTGGATCTGTACTTGTAAAAAGAGAGTAAAAGTGCAACATATTTTAATACTAAAAAAGTGTCGATAAATTCATCAGGGACTTCCATATGGATTATCACTCTGGAATCTTTTTCTATAAAAAAAAAACATATGCGCCACTGACTTTCTTCTTTTGATACTAAAACTGTGTAGGCTATTTAACGCCAATTAAAAAGTTATCTCTTGATATTTTGTCGAATTCGGCCTTCTTAATAAGATAAACACCAATTTTATTAATCACAATTAATCAAATTAAAATAAAAATAAAATTTATAAATAATATATTTTACCTAATTAATTATTAAATATTATTACTATTAGTTATTATTACTATTAGTCCAACTAACAGCAATTTCAAATAAAAAATATGAAATATTTAAGATTATTGCAAAAAATCTAACTTTAAAATTTTAACGTTCTGTAACTCTAAAACTATGCATTTCCATACCCATGTTTTATAGAAACTTTTTCATATTTTTTGATGAGGAATCAATGAGTACTATTTAAAACTTTGCAAGTTAATGATATTAAATTTTTAAAGGTTGCTATAATTAACAAAATTGCGTTTATCTCATCAAGGGAGGGCAGAGATCGACAAAATATCAAAACAACTTTTAATCATCATTAAAGTGCTTACACTATTTCGCTAACACAAGAGAAACTGATCAGAGGCGTACTTACACAAAATATTCAGTGATATCTATGCACGTCCCTGGTGAATGTCATTGCTGCTCATTATACATTTATATTAACACTAATCTATTAAACATTATTCTTTTTTTATTTTATTAATTTATTGTGGTGAAATTAATTTTCTGTTGTATATTTGATATTAATATTAAACATATGTTTAAAATGGTGTATTTTGTGTTTTATGTATGTCATAATTAAAATAAATAAAAATTAAGATTTTGTCTGGTTGCAAAATTCCCGCCATACGTGACAATCTAGCCCGTAGTTTCTACAAGCGATATTGGGGGCGCTAGTAGCAGTAGACTTGTCAACAGTGTCAAATTTAAACGTCAATTTCACTTTTCAATATTTAGCAAGGCGCTAGCACTTCTTCTTGTGTATATGTTTTGTGGGTTGGCAACTTAAGTATGTTGACATTTATATTAGCTGGTTTTGCATTTGTTACCTGTTCAGTTTTAATTTTTTTTTTTTTTTTTTTTTTTTTTAAGTTATTTAAAATCAGCTTGTCCAAAATTATTAAAATTTGACCCGTGTCGTGTATTCGTCATACCCAGACCCTTAGTAAACCTGTTTATGACTTCGCTAAAAAAAATCAACAGGGGAGCCAATATTTAGACAATTCAAAATTTGCATGGGATATCCTGTTTTCCAACGCCGATGCACCACTCGGTATACATAATATACAATAAATTTAAAATAGCAGAAATTTAACATATAAGTTACCCTATAATATGAAGTCTTTTTACCACAATTTCTTAGGGAAAACGCTAAAATGCTCAAATCAAAACGTTTTCTATGGAATATACTATGTATTCGAATCGACCAATTTATGTGGAATATACTATACCAACCTGTATAAAATGGAATCTGTATATTTTTCTGGCGATTGTTACGAGAGGGCGCTACCTGTACAATTTTGATATTTAAATCTTTGATCTGTGATCAACTGTGATTTAAATTTACAAGCTCCGCCTAAAAATGTATAAATTATAAAAAAAAGTATGGTAAATAATAACAGCATGCATTACTGTGATTACATAAAGTAAATCTTGACAAAATACTCACGATTTCAGCATAACATTAGAGCGAAATAATGTATTATCACAATTCACAATATAAAATCACCTAACCTCTTTTAGTCGATTACATGTTTTCAGTAGGAATGGGCGATAAATATCGACATTATACCAACATCGATATTTCAAAATTCGATGGAAGTATTTTTTACCGTAGATGTGTAAGTTCGAATTATGTAGGGTATACAGGGTGGCGATGGCGCACCTCATTCGCCTCGGTGGATTATACGAAAACGGAAATATGTAGAAACAAAATAGTTTATGGGTATACAGAGTGGTGCACCTCATTCGCCTCGGTTGATTATACGAAAACGAAGAGATGTAGAAACAAAATATTTTATGAGTATACGTGGGGGTGTGGGGAAGCAATGTGCACAATTTAAAATTATTTTGAAATATACAGGGTGTTTCAGAACTAAGATCCATACCAAAGTTAATTTTTTTCTTATGGAACATCCGGTATTTTATTTCATTTTCAAATATCTTTAAAATCTTTGGTTTTTGAGATATTTAAAGATATTCAAATATGCATGCTACAATAGAATAGATTATTAAAACCCTGTACATTACTTTTCAGAATTAATTCTTGTGCTGTTTAAAGGTGGGGAAATAAACTTTACTCTAAAATAATGTTATTGCTTACTGAAATTTACCCTAAATGAACCCTAATATAGTTTGAAAGAGCATTTGAAGCTGCTTCGATTTATTTAAAAAATACAGGGTATTGTATTTGAAATAACGAAGTTTTTATGTAAAATAAATATTTAAAATAGACTAGCACAAGAATTAATTCTGAAAAGCAATGTACAGGGTGTTGACAATCTTTTTTATTATAGCCTTGTATATGAATATTATAGCATGCATATTTAAATATTTTTAAATATCCTAAAAACCAAAGCTTGTAAACATATTTAACCCTTATAATAAATGCCTTATTTTGTGTCCAAGGATCCAAATATGACATAAAATACCGGGTGTTCCATAAGAAAAAATATAACTTTGGTGTGGATCTTAGTTCTGACATACCCTGTACATTTCAAAATAATTTTAAATTGTGCACATTGCCTCTCTACATAGGTATATTTATTAAAATAATATATACTATTTTGTTTCTACATCTTTCCGTTTTCGTATAATCAACCGAGGCGAATGAAGTGCGCCACTCTGTATGTAGAGAGGTAATGTGCATAATTTAAAATGATTTCGAAATGTACAGGGTATGTCAGAACTAAGATCCACACCAAACTTATATTTTTTCTTATGGAACACCCGGTATTTTATGTCATATTTGGATCGTTGGACACAAAATAAGGCATTTATTTTTTGTCCAAATTATTAATGTTTTATAAGGGTTTAATATGTTTAGATGCTTTGGTTTTTGAGATATTTAAAGATATTTAAATATGCATGCTATAATGAAAAAGTTTTTCAACGCCCTGTACATTACTTTTCAGAGTTAATTCTTGTGCTGACTTTGAGCCAGAGAAATAAACTTTACTAAAAAAAATTATTGCTTCCTTAAATGGTCTATTGTAAATATTTATTTTACATAAAAACTTTGTTATTTCAAAACTAAACGTTCTCCAACCCAGTGTGAGTACATATCAATGTAAAACCTCAGACGAGGGGTAGGGGACTCAAAAACTCACATTCTTTTACGATGAATCCCCAAACATGTCGCCCCAATTTTAAATGAAATTAAATTTTGAAATAAACATCCTAAAAGATTGTGAGTTTTTTGAGTCCCCTACCCCTCGTCAGAGGTTTTAATTTGTTATTTCAAATACAACACTATGTATTTTTTAGTCGAAGCAGATTTACATGCTCTTTCAAGCTATATTATGGTTTCCTATACTTAACTGGCTCAGATTTTGAATAAAAGCGATTTTTCAATAAAATGGTAATTAAGATGGCTAGTGACAGTTAGTAGCTATTTTCAAAATCGAAATTAGTTTATGGACTTTATTTAAATTTATAACAGTTTACTTTTATTTAATTTACCTACAATAGTTTAATAAGTATTTATTATTTTCAAGAAATAAATGAAGTACTTCTTTCATTTATATTAGGATGACTTGTAGATTGTAGATATATTGGATTTTTATTGAAAATTATTTCTTGGGATTATGGTCCGTATATTGGATTTTTTTTATAAAAGCACCAATTAAGACAAATTCATTTTCTTCACCTCCAACGACAGGTTTCTGCCTAATAGGGTTTTCATATACCACACTATCAGCTCTGCGAAATAGGAACAGTAGTTTCACTTTTCAAAGGAACGCTTGATACGAAAATTCCTATTTGGATACCTTTGAACATAAACCCTTCAGGTCAACAAGCAATTCGTCGTTAATTTCACAAACTGACGTATCTCAAAAAATGCCTGTTTTGAGATACAACCACAAACTCAAACCTAAAATGTGATACTCTTTCATCTCATGAAGTGTCGTATCTCTGCGTCCTATACTTTTCCGGCAAGTAAATAATTTAGCAAATGTTTATTTTACTTTAACCGATATCCAAAAGTTAACAAAACCTTTAAACCTCCATTCTGGAAAACTATGAAATATGAGATACGACACTTTGTAAAATTAACGACGAATTGTCCTCACAAAATAAAATCACTAGTAACTAGTAACATATCCATTGCTTCCGCCAGCAGATACTGCTTCATTTTCTTTATAAAATAATAAATACTTACTTATTAACCTTATTGTAGGTAAATTAAATAAAAATAACCTGTTATAAATTTTTACACATCAAGTCACCAACATATTCCGCAAAAAAAGTCGTTCGCTTCAGATCAAAAGGATTTTTTTTTCAAACGTCTCAAAAAGTATTAATTTTTGTCATTTTAACGCCGAGACATAAAAGTAAAGCACTGTTACGCCTAAGTACAAAAGTACAAAAATATATATTAAACTGATATTAAGTGTCAAATTCAACGAGTGTACAAATTGTTGCTCGATTACTGTTTACATTATTTGCAATGTTTGAAATTGATTAAAAATAATTATTGTAATGTTTAAAAAAATAGTATGTTCTATTCAGAGTAAAAATGTACTTTTTATGCCTCCTTGTAACGTCGGAATAGCTTTACCATGGTCTTTCAAAAGGTACAGCATCGTCAAAATAGTATAATTTTTACTCCTAATAAAACAATACCGCACTATTGTTCGAAAATAGTCTTAACTCGAGAATGAAATTAGTATGTATTATCTAATGTCAAAGTGTAAAAGTACTTACTGCAGATCAAAATGTCGGTAGGAATTTGGAAACATACAGCCGTTTCAAAACAATATAAAACAACATATTTTCTGACAACGATTGTAGATTCTCAGGAATGAAGATATAGTCTCTATATAAGAAGAACCTAGTCCTGAATTAGACTTTGCGCATGATATGTATTCGGACAGCGAATTTTTGTCACATAAATTTTAATTATATTATATTATGCTATTTATACGGTATTTATAGTACCATTTCGATAATAAAAAACCTTTTTATTATCTTCCTCTATGGTATTTACCCAACGCCCATCACTGATTATAATGGGTATCGAGTAATATAGTATATAATGGGTCGATAAACGTTCGAGTCATCGCTTAAATATTTTCGCCAACTCTATGACCGATAGGGTATAAGGTCGAGTATAGGGTAGTATACATAAACAAACTTTAGATTCTTATGTATATGCTGCGTATGTTTTATACCAGGTATGTTTATACCACTATCTACTATACCTTTCCTTTATAAAATCTAAGTTTAGAACCCAACCCCGCGAGTAGCGTTAGAGGAATCTGCTAAGCCACCGACGACGTACCGGATTTTGCGAAAACGCTCCTCTTGAGCGCTGGGCGTACTATGAAGTACCGTAAGATCCGGTCTGCCGATAAGACCCCACCAACCGAAGTCAACCATCCGACGACAGCTTTTGACGGTCCTGATTAATTTCATTTCTGACAATGAAGACCAGTGTTGCTAATCAGCGGATAAGTACGATTAATGACAAAATAAAACAACCAAATAACGAATTTAGACATTTTAGTCCATAAAGGTTGCCATGACGACCTTTACGGCCTAGGCCGAAAAAGAAACATTTTACGGACTGAAATGAGTCCGTAAAATAGCTGTTTTTGGGAGCGTATGACAAAAAGATTTTTTTGTAAAAAAAATATTTTTATTCAATTTTTGTGGTATTATATTTGTTCGGGAAATTAAAAAAAAATGTTCCTCAGCCTTGCAATGTTGCCGTTACTCACATTCTGTATATTTGTGCATATACCGGGTGCGTCTCAAAAGTGGCTCACCACTATAACTTTTTTATTTTTTCAGATAAAAAAACGAGATTTGGTATGTTAGTATATATGACATAAAAGAGGATTGATTGAGGTATACAATTGTTTTCTGTCACTTCCTGTTTCACCGAAAATAACTACATGATTGATTTTTAAATGACCTCTCGGTATTTTTTACTTTATTTGATAGAAAATGGACTCGCTACGAGCTGAACTCAGAGAATTCTGGAAATATTTTCAGCAGAAACAGAATAGATCTCGTATTCCTGGCACTCTTAGAAACAGTGATAATACTCCTCTTGACAATCCCACTGACATTTTGCCAATTTTTTCCAAGGTGCTTATATTGTTTCAAGCCCTAGCAATGTCTCGGATGAATGTGGTAATAGTATTTCTTTGGACCCATTTGACACCGAAGATGTGCTGAAGGCCTTAAAGTTCACTAAAAATAGAAAAACGGCTGGCCCAGATAAAATACCTTCCTTTCTTATAAGGGATTGCGCTTTTGTTCTGGCTGAACCATTAACTAGACTTTTTAACCTTTCTATCTTAACACAAACATTTCCTGGTGTTTGGAAGCAAGCCAAGATTTGTCCAATTTTTAAAACGGGCAACAGAGATATCATTGAGAATTATTGTCCGGTCTCAATTCTATCCAACATTGCAAGAGGCCTTCTAGAGGTGTATACATAATAAACTATTTTTCAAAATTTAAAATTTGATAACACCATCTCAACATGGCTTTTTTCCAGGGTGATCAACTGTCACCAATTTAACATGCTTTCTTGAATATACATATAACTCTATCGGTGAAGGTTATCAGGTTGATGCTGTTTACACAGACTTCTCGAGGGCCTTTGATAAGATGGAACATGGGATTATGGGAGAGAAAATGTTACAAATGGGATTTGATAATAAATTAATAAAGTTCTTTTCCTCATATGTACATCAACACAAGCAATATGTTGAATATAATGGTCACAGATCGTGCCCCGTTATAGCCACTAGTGGTGCACCACAGGGCAGCTGTTTGGCACCACTGATATTTTCAATATACATAAACGATATAGTGACCCAATTAAAGAGCTGTTCGCTTTTATTTTCAGATGATCTGAACATTTTTAGTGTCGTCCGGTGTAAGGATGACTGCATCCGTCTGCAGGCCGATCTTGATATTATCTCTAATTGGTGCGTGGAAAATCGACTTGCTTTAAACACCTCTAAATGTAAAAAAATGTCATATTCTCTGAAACGTATTGAACTTGACCACCCCTATACGATAAATAGCGCAATCCTGGAAAATTGTGAGCACGTTAAGGACTTGGGTGTTTACTTGGATAAGAAACTGACTTTTAACATACATATTGATGAAGTATCCCGTGGCGCTCTTAAATCTTTAGGATTTCTCCTGAGATCCACAGAAGGTTTCAATAGTCCATTACGTCTAACGGCATTATACATGAGCCTTGTGAAATCAAAAATTAATTATGCCTCTCAATTTTGGTCACCAGTTCACCAGGACCATATCCGGAGATTAGAAAATGTTCAGCGTAAATTCCTAAAATATCTCTCGTTCAAACTGGATGGTGTTTTCCCAGAGCGTGGTTATAACTACTTACAGCTGTTGCAAAGGTTTGATCTTTTATCTATTGAGCAAACTCATAGACTTCACCAGACTTCACTCTTTATCTTTCCTTTATAAACTTTGTAACGGTCATGCGGACTGCGCTTCGCTATTAGCTCGGCTGAACTTTTCAGCTCCGCTCGTCCGTACTAGAAATCAAAACACGTTCTACCTGTCAAACGTCAGTACTTGTTTAGCCGGTAAAGCACCCCTCTACCGGGCCTGTACTGATTTCAATGATGTTGAGAGCCTGGCATCTGTTGATATATTTGGCGACTCGCTGCGTCAATTCAGGAATGTTTTGGTCCGGCAAATGAAGAATCCTAGCATTTTTTGATATTTTTTTATTGTAGTTCGTTAGAATTAGAGTTTTACTTTCACTTTTAAATCTATACTAGGTGTTTTTTTTAAGATTACATATAGATTTGTTATATTTTGCATTGTACTTTTATTGTTGACATGTGGTTCATAACGACAATTTGACTCGAAATACCAAATGTGTGGTACCAAATTACTTGTAAAAAATTCTTTTTCCAAATATGCTAATGAGCCACTCTCAATGAAGCTTAGGTAATTACCTACAAAAATGATTCTTATTAATTTTTACCTAGGATTAGTAGTTTTCGAGATATTCCGCCTCGAAAATTCCTCAATTTTCTCTCAAAGTCTTAACGTTCCGAAGATAGATTTCATCAGCGTATCATTGATTGGTAGGAAAAATTGTTTAATAACTCGGCTAAAACTTAATATTTTTTGATGATTTATTTAAAAGGTAGATTTTTTCTAAAAATATGTATATAAGAATCTGACTTAAGCCTTTTATAAAAGACACATTTTTTAATGACCAGTTTTTTAAAGACTTAAATCTTTTCCGAGACTTAAATTTCGGAAAAAAAAAGATTTATATCACAAATCATTTTCAAAAAGACTTAAATTTTAAGTCTTAAGTCAACTTTCGAAAAATGACTTAAAATCAAATTACCTACTTAAAATGATTTTTCGTCATACTATATTGTTATATTATTATAACATAAGCAAAATCAGAATGGAAAAGATGCATATAATGTCCGCCGGACGTTATCATAACGGCCGGCGGCCGTTAAGTTTCTAAGGTAATCGTAACGTCTGTCACCTGCAACAATGACTATTTATTGTCAGTTGGACTTTTCAAAAATTGGGAAAATAGACCATAGCGAGATGTCGCGAGAAATTCCGTTGGAAATACAGGAGGAAGCGGCTGCGGCTACTCAAAATTATACTTCCGACTATAACCAGAGAGAGATATCAGCAGGAATATGACAATTTTTTGAAGTGGCGGCAGGATAGAAGTATAAACAGCGTAAATGAAGCGGTATTGCTGGCTTATGCTAAAAGAATGTCTGAAATGTATTCTCCTACATCACTGTGGACAAAGATTCCATGCTGAAGCTTGCGTTGAGTATATGAAAACATCGACATATCAAGGTAAAAGCCATTATATTCTTCGATATTTAATCATACTCATCTAAATTATATTTGTTCATAGATTTGGTAAACTGTTCATGTTTCTGAGGCGCAAAAACGAAGGTTATTCACCAAAAAAGCCAAAGTTCTGTCGGAGGAATGACATAAATAATTTTCTACTGGATGCCGATGATTACACCTGGTTACTCGAAAAAATTGTATTGGTGCTTGGTATTCTTGGAGCTTGTAGGCGCAGCGAGCTTTGGTCACTCACAGTTGATGATTTCGAAGATTCGGAGAAAAATATTCTTGTCTCTTCAAGAAATACTAAAAATAAGAAAGATAGGAAATTTCTTATTCCAAAAACGGGCCTTCCGTTTGATGCCTATGGTTTATACAAAAAATACATCAACCTGCGTCCTCGTAGCTTTGACAATCCAAAATTTTTCATTGGTTACAAGAAAGGCAAGTGTGTTAAGCAAATCGTCGGTATACATACCATCGGGAGCGTACCGCAGAAAATTGCAAAATTTTTGAACTTGGAGAATCAGAACGTTATACAGGGCATTCATTTCGTAGATCATCAGCAACCATGCTCGCCGAAAATGGTGGTGATTTACTATCGCTAAAGGAGCTAGGAGGATGGGAGTCTTCAACAGTGGCAGAAACTTACATAGAAAAATCAGTTTCCAAAAAGAATGAAAATAACAAATCAACTTTTTCATGATAGCTCCAAAAATAATGTGTCTTTAGTGGATACAAATATTTGCCATTCTTCAGTAGCATCATCTTCTTCTATAAAATCTGTAAATCCCTGGGAAGGATTACAGATTTCTAAAATTTCAACAAGTGCACTTTTAATTTCCATGTTCATTATCATGAAAAATGAATTTTAGTATAAGACATTATGTGTTTTTATCCTTACTTGTGTTATTGTTCAATAAAATTTGTTATTAAATAGTAGTGTTTATTGCTCTAAAAAATCTGCAGTATGACGAAAAATCTAGAACGCAACACGGCCGATAACAAATAACGGCCTTGGCTGCTTATGATCCTCGGCTATCGCCTCGGATCACAAACTTCAGCCCGGCCGTTATTTGTTGTTTATCGGCCTTATTACGTTAATAACTATAAATCAAAAAAAGACTTAAGTTTTCTGATGTGAGCTTGTATCTTAAGATGTTTATTTTCTTCTCGATAATAGTTTGGAGAATTACAAGCAATGCTTTTTTGTGGCACTTTAGAAAATTATTTACTTCAAGTCCTTATGTATAAACTGAAGTTATTAAAATTAATTAAAGTATTATAAAAATGGATGTTTATGATTTATTATATGTAAAAATAGATGTAACATTTGTTACCACCAAAACATAATTATGTTACCTTATAATACCTATCTCTAAATAAAATTTATATTTTTGGAGATAGACATTTTTTCTATGAATTATTTCTTATAAAATGCTCAAAAGTCATCTTCTAAATGTTTTAGTTTACTAAGGAAATACGAAATATAAACGAAATGCGTAACTTAAGAAAATTCTGGCCAAATTATATCAATCGCCTGTCCAGCTATCCCTTCAGTGGCCATTCGAAAACGATTATAAGCTCCTATTAAGTTATTAATTTCTGTATAAACAGAATTATCTAAGCTACTCTTTAATCCTTGACATTCCTTGGCAACAATTCCACGGTCGGTTTCGGAATATATTTGATTTATACCATAAACTATATCATTATAAACGTGTTTGATTCCTTTGAAAATTTTGTTATATTTTTCAAATAAAATATCAACATCGCGGTTTTTTTCCGCATCTTCTATGATATTGGAAATTCTATTTTGACACTGTAAGCGATACGTTTCCAATGTAACTGTTAATTTCTTCTTATGGTTAGTACTCGTTTCATTGCTTCTACTTCTAAAATTCCATCTTGGTTAAGAAAGAAATTTGTTTGAAATTCTACATCACCAGCTTTTCCTTTGGGCAAATTATTTATGGTAAATTCACCCAAAGGTTATTGAAGGCACAATTTTTCTTTCACCTTCAAAATTTTAAATGCTATATTTTTTTAGTTATTTACTGCTGTGTGGCTAATTTCAGGCATCCTTTGCTGGTAATGGGGTATTTTTCATAATTGCGATTTTCATTAAACCACGTGATAGTTTAACTCCTACAGATAAAAGGCGTTACCTCAGCAACGTTATACCTTTCAATTCTACACATTTATTTTTTATGAACGAAGCTTGGATCGCAGCACCCAAAGCAACAGCTTCATCCGGATTCAAGTCGGTTTTTATTTTTCTAGAGTCAAAAAATGCTCGGAGTTCTTCGCGAATCCTCGGCATTCTTGTCATTCCTCCGATAAGAAGGACGTTACCTATATTATGATTTGACAGTCCCACATCGGCGAGACATTTCTGTACCAAGTCTAAAGCTCTTCTAGTTATCGAATCTGTTAGCTCGTTATATTCGTGTCGTGTTAGTGATATGTTAAAGACATTATCACTCATATTTATTATACAATCTAAAGCCAGAGAACACTTTGTTTTGTCGGATAGTTTCTCTTTGATAACAGAACATTTTTCTTTTAACGTCCTTATGAGTCTCGGAGTGATAACAGTTTCATTAAATTCTTCAATTAATTTCGTTTTAAAATAATCTACTAACAAGTTATCGTAGTCTCTACCGCCTAAGAACGTATCTCCTTCCACGTTCAACACTTCAAATTTTTCTTTACTGACATTTACTATGGATACATCCGTCGTTCCACCTCCCATATCAAATACCACAATCTTCCTTTCGACATCCCACTTATTATGCGTGTAATGGATCGCTCCAGCAACCGGTTCACTGACCAGCTTCAGTACTTTCAGTCCAGCCAATTCTGCTGCTGCTTTGGTTGCTGCTCGTTGCGCATTGCTGAACTGAGCCGGAACGGATATAATGGCTTCAGTTATTTTAGCTCCAAGGTACTCACTGGCTGACTCGCGAAAGGTACTTCAATATTTCAGAACCAACTTGTTCCGGCGATTTGTGTACCGTCGAATCATCATGTCTTATTTCGTATTCTGCTTTATCATCTTCACCTGAAACTATTTTGAATTGGTAGTCGCTTCGGGTTTCAGTTCTTGAACGTAGGCGTCATCAAATTTTCGACCAATAATCCGTTTAGCGTCCCAAAATTGAAAAAAAAATTGCATATTAATATAGATATTTTATGAAAAAATTAATTAATTAGACAATTTATGTCTGAGTTATTTTCATGCAGTTGTAGAATGTAGAATGATTGGGAGAGGAGTTAATCACCGCGACTTTAAAGATCTATTGTGTCCCCCTGTCTTGAGTTATAACTTATCATATAGTCTATAATTGATCATACATAGTATGAGATCTACATCCTACGAGAGCATACACCCTTCCAAAGTTTTTGGGGGTTTGGCCCTCCATGCTCTTTACAGTCGAGGGACTTGTCTCGGACTCAGGTACCCGTGAGGTGGAGGCTCGAGGATCTGTCTCCATTTTCTCCATCTCTTTAACTTGGTGTCTCCTTAGACCTGATACCGATGTTGTCCCGAATCTATAATAGAGGGACATATATCTCTTTTCTCTATTGCCTCCGGAGGAGCAAAGAAAGATTGCGGTGGCAAGGATTAGTCGATCCACTTCTACAGAGCCCGCCTGTGTGGAAGTAAGGGAGACGAGAATACAACAGGTTGTTCCATGGTGCCCCAAGGTTGGAACCACTAGAGGCTAGTTATCTATTTAGCCACGCATCCCTTTGACCTGGTCCCGCCATCGTAGGATTTATGTTTTGGTGAGATGTTTCCCCTTGGTTCGACCGGCTAAGCCAAGACGTCTTCCCCTTCCCCACGCCCTCTACCGGTGATAAATGACCACGAAACTACAGCCAGCAAGAAGCGCGCATATACAGGGGGGTAATGAGGGTAATTATCCCTCCCAGGAAGAAATTTATAAATAAGTTGAAATATGGCATAAAATAAAATGGCCACAAAAGAAGTTAATAAAACCAAGCAAAATATACGAAATTCGGACCAATCCAAGAGTGTTTTTTCAATATCACAATATTTTTCAGCGCAAAATCAATGTAAACTTAGTTATTTCTTATTCTATGCCTAGTACTTTACTTAAACACTGCCACTATCTCTCCTAGATTAGGAGCTTTCCCACCAATGACAAGGTCTCGCATGTCCTAGAGGAAGTTTTATGCAGTTAACTACTGGTGTCAAATGTGGATGAGTCTCGATTTTCACTTGGTAAATAAGTTTAAAATCTATTACGAAATCTCCCCACGAGATGGCACATGTTTTTGAAACAACCTATATAAAGCTTTAAAATACATCAAAAAATTTTTAAAGTGCCGTTTTTTCTAGATGCCGGTGTACAACAATATTTTTAATTTTATTAATGTTAAATTATTAATTGTATATACTTTTAAACTATTCTTGAAAAATTTCCTCAAATTTTTGGATTCTCTAGGTAATCTTTCCATGTTCTCAAAATATCTTATACGGACTATTCCATACAGTTGAATCTACATACCGAATATAAAGTTATTTGGACAGTTTGGTGCTAGATCTTCAGCATCAGTTCCAACAGCCTACTTCAAACTGCTTGGGTCGTAGGAATACGCAGGAAGGTGTTAACCTATCTCCATTCTTGTTCGGAATTATTTCTACTCTTCTTTTTCGGTAAACAGCAACTAGCGAGCGCGATGTGCCTAAATCAATCCCAATAACTGGCACTCTGGGCATCTGATGATCAAATAAAAATATTTATTAGATCTATTTATATTACCAGCATAAAAGTGCAAAGTGTCTCACTTTGGTTGCAAATGAGTGTTGCCAGATGTTCCGCCTAAGTTAGCGCGTCTATCAAAAATTCGCCGCGCTACAAGTGCGCGACATGCTTTGGCGCGATTTTCACTATAACCTGTGCTAGAACGCACCGCCATCGTCACGTCGAGCCGCCGGCATGCCGCCGGCCGGGCCCCCACGGTAAATATTCTTAAATTCACTTTAATCATTCACACTACTCGTAAAGTGGCAACGTCCGTCTCCCATTTACTTCATGTTTTATGTCGAGAATGCGCAGGCGCGGCTGCTCGACGTGACGGTGACGGTACGTTATAGTGACAATTGCGCCTTATGGGGGACAGTCCCGCTTTTTGAAATGAAGTCAGGCCCGTTTTTTAAGTAAATTTTCCGGCATTTCCCGGTTTTTCACTATCTACCTATAAAATTAATTTTTTAACTATTTATAATACGCAAAACTCAGATACAAAAGAAAACGCAACCGAAAAATTTCGTCGAAAAATTTCGTCAAATTTAAAGTTTTAAGTCCTATTTTTATGAATATTTTAGCAAACTGTATACAGGGTATCCCAGTTCAAACGAAACAAGGCAATTTAGGTGTGGAAAGGACAAAACGATGAAACACGTCAACTTTATTTTCGAAGAGGAAATAAGATGCCACTATTTTTGAAGCCCTTAATTCAAACCCCATGCGGGGGTGACATCCAGCCTTAAAATCTTAAATGTAATGCGGGGTCGAGTAGCACATCATTTGAAAGGTTATTAAAGCCTCTTTTCAGGGCCGTCTCATTTTTGGAGTTTTTGTTATATTTGGTGGAATCGGGCTGAAAAATAAACTCTTTCATAAATTGATGATGATTTGATATTTGATTAATTATACAGGAATCGAAATGGGCTCTAAAATAAAAAAATAGATTAAATCAACAAGATTTTGCTTAATGAATAATATACAAAAAGCAGTACCCTGCTTTGAAACAATCGTGGCGATTTACTGTTCCGTAGATGAAAAATGTACATTCATCCGAAAATCACATGTTGAAAAGAAGACGTGTACTAGCTGATAAGAAACAAAAATGTAAACCAGTTTTTGGTAGGTAAAAAATTGTTTTTATTAATATCTTATCCTGTTTTGAGGCAGTACTGCTAAATATTTTTCATCTTATCATTCAGTTTGGAAGTATTCTTAATATTTTGTAAGGCTTACTGTTCTTAGTGTTATCTTAAGAGTATATAGTATTTTTGTGAATTGACGTGATGGTTTATTCTACTGCAGATAACGTTGAGATAATTGAAACTTTCTTTAGTCAAGACGGATGTGGCAATAGAACGGCACAGTTATTTAATGACCGACATCTAGATAAACATGTCAATAGTATGTCATAAGTACGTGCTGGAATTAGTAGCTAAATTTAGAGAAACTGGAAGTGTTTACAAAGAAGCGAGAAGTTTCACCTGGTGATGCAAAGGCCAACGACGCTCTAGGCGATGCAAATAATAGTTCTGGGACAAAACCATGCCGAACCAAGAATGAGTGTTAGACAATTGACAACAGCCACAGCAATAAGTAAGAGTCGTGTTCACAAGATACTAAAGTTCCACAAATTCCAGCCTTACAAACTACATCTGGTCCAAAAATTAAACGAAGATGATTACGACCGACAATTACAATTCCGTGAAGATCTAAGTGAAATATTCATTGCTACTCCACGTCTTCTTTTCAACATGTGCTTTTAGGAGGAATGTACAGGGTGTCCCATTTTGGTTGAAATCATACGGTATCTTCGTTATTAGTGAAGATAGAAGGGTGCGGTTTGCACAAACCTGTCTCACTTTTTTGTCAAACGGAAGATGCCGTAAACA
This sequence comes from Sitophilus oryzae, assembly GCF_002938485.1. NCBI lineage: Eukaryota > Metazoa > Arthropoda > Insecta > Coleoptera > Curculionidae > Sitophilus > Sitophilus oryzae. Next base: position 495,017 of record NW_022146069.1, read on the forward strand.
AAATTTTCATAGCCCTCTTCGTTTCCGAGCTACAGGGTCTTTTTGAAAGTTTTGCAATTTGGGACACCTCCGGTATCTCTGTTATTGTTAAAGCTATCGAGAAGGTGAAAATTGTTTATTGTAGAACTTTTTACGTAGAATACAGTGGCGTAGTCTGTTTTTCTACCAAAAAAATATTTTTGAAAATATGAACTAAAGTTATGTTTTTTTTTTAAATGGAACACCCTGTATATTTATAAATCATATGATCTGTCTTGCCATAAGCTTCTCAAAAATATATATCACTCTATATTTATTTTCACTATTTACTGCAATATTTAAAAGTTTTTATTAAAACATGATATTTATTAGTAGGCCATGATTGATAATAAAAGAAACTAAAGAATTATTAAAAGTATACTGCTATCTGTCTCCTGTTTTATTTTGGGAGCCGCTAATAAATTCTTTATATATTAGGGAAACTTAACTCTCTACCGCTATTTGTAAATCTTGGAATACGTGTATACATAAGAATAATCTATCGTGTCGGAAATTTTAGATATTCCTTTAGCGAATTTACGTGAAATATACTTTCAGCAAGATGGGGAACATTCCCCCTCATAACTATGGAAATATTAGAATACTGTTAAATTATTATTTTTCAAATCAATGAATTGGAACCAATGAACGCATATTGATAGCTTCCTCGATTCCCGGATTTCGCCGTTCTCGATTTCTGATTTTGGGAATTTTTGAAATACGAAATATATCGTAGGCACTACAACAATGTCGAACACCTGAAAAATGCTTTAATAATTCAACATTTAGATATTTGCAAACCCGTCCCGTTATAAAAAAAAAGAAAAATATATTCACAGTTTCAGTTGTAACAGTTATTTCAAAAGTAAAATATATCAATCCCAAATAAATTTTAATATGTGTATGACTATTTTAGTAAATACCACTTTGATTTTTTGTTATTTATCACGGCCTACTAATCAGAAAATGATATATTTTAAATACTGCAGTAAATAGTGAAAATAAATATAGAGTGATATATATTTTTGAGAAGCTCATAGCAAGACAGATCATATGATTTATAAATATACAGGGTGTTCCATTTGAAAAAACATAATTTAGTTCATATTTTCAAAAATATTTTTTTGGTAGAAAAACAGACTACGCCACTGTATTCTACGTAAAAAGTTCTACAATAGGCAGTTTTCGCCTTCTCGATACCTTTAACAATAACAGAGATACAGGGGGTGTCCCAAATTGCAAAATTTTCGAAAAGACCCTGTAGCTCAGAAATGAAGAGGGCTATGAAAATTTTGTTTGCAGCATCTTCCGTTTGACGAAAAAGTGGCACAGGTTTGTGCAAACCGCACCCTTCTATCTTCACTAATAACGGAGATACCCGATGATTTCAACCAAAATGGGACGCACTGTACATTTTTCCTCAATGGAACAGTAAATCTCCATAATTGTCGCTACAGGTCTGATACCAATCCTAGAGAATTCCGTGAGGTTCATACCAGTACCATGAAAAAAATAATGTATGGGCTGGAATATTTGGCTACTGTCTAGTTGGCCCGTTCTTTCTGGATGGAAATCTAAATGGAAATATGTATCTGAATATTTAGGAAAATGTCACAAATCCCAGCATTACACAAATAATTGAGAATGAAGATCACTATGACGAAAATCAACTTGTGTTTCAACAAGATGGAGCTCCTCCACACTATGCTGTACGTGTGCGGCAGTATCTTGACGAAACATTTCCCGGTCGGTGGATTGGAAGAAGGGGACCCTTTCTTGAATGGCCAGTTAGGTCACCGGATTTGTCTCCGCTGGATTTCTTTTTATGGGGACATTTCAAAACAGAAGTATTCGCCACGCATCCGGAGACAGTAGAAGTAATACGGCAAAGAATTGTACACGAGTGCGCGGTTATAACACCCGAAATATTATAACACGCCCGAGAACGCTTTGAGCAGAATCTATATTCGTGCATGAAAGCACGATGGGGGTGCTCAATTCGAACATTTAATCAAGTAATTGTTTCAAAGCAGGGTACTACTTTTTGTGTATTATTCCTTAAACAAAATCTTGTTGATTTAAACTAAATTTCTGATTTTAGACCCCATTTCGATTCCAGTACAATAAATCAAATATCAAAGCATTTTCAGCCCGATTCCACCAAATGTGACAAAAACTCCAAAAATGAGACGGCGCTGAAAAGAGGCTTGTAATAACTTTTCAAATGATGTGCTACTCGACCCCGCATTACATTTAAGATTTTAAGGGTGGATGTCATCCCCCCGTGGGGTTTGAATTAGGGGCTCACAAATTGTCGCATCTTATTTTCACTTCGTTGACTTATTTCACCGTTTTGTCCTTTTCACACCAGAAATTCTTTTAAATTGCCTTGTTTCGTTTGAACTGGGACACCCTGTATAAATATATCTACAGGGTGGCGCACCTCCTTTGCCTCGGTTGATTATTCGAAAGCGAAAAGATGTAGAAACAAAATATTTTATGGGTATATGTGGGAATGTAATGTACATAATTTAAAATTATTTCCAAATATACAGGGTGTGTCAGAAATAAGATCCATACCAAAGTTATATTTTTTCTTATGTAATACCAGGTATTTTATTTCATTTTTGGATTCTTGGATATAAAATAAGGCATTTATTATAAAGGTTGAATATGTTTAAAAGCTTTGATTTTTGAGATATTTAAAGATATTTAAATGCATGCTATAATAAAAAGCTCGTAAAAAAGTTTGTCAACACCTTGTACATTACTTTTCAGAATTAATTCTTGTGCTGACATTCAAGCCAGAGAAATCAACTTTACTAAAAAAAATGATTGCTTCTTTAAACGTATACAGGGGTATCAAAAATCGCTGGTTTATCTTAAATATTTATTTTACATAAAAACTTTGTTATTTCAAATACAATACTATGTATTTTTTTGAACTAGCGGAGATTTTTCGAACTTATTACAATATTTATCCCAAAGTTATACGATAAGTAGTTTCTGAGATACAGCCGGCATCCATTCTTAGTTGGCCACCCGGTACAGCGTTGTTTTTACACCCATGTTAAATATTTATACTTTTTTTTCATATTATTTATTTTAAAAGTTTATAGAACTATCACTTTTTATTAAGAAATGTCTCATTAATTTAAAATTTACCGTAAGGTATAATATATCTCTTAATTACTAAATAAAATATAATAAAGGATTTACTCACCTTTTATTATTGTACAACTGATACGCTTGATTATATGGACAAAACTGACACTATTATTATATCGAATATAAACATTAAATATTAATTTTGGCGATAATTTTATCGATAATCCTATATCTAATCGAATGCAATTTCAGTTGAATGCATATTTTCAGTAAGACGATAAATAGTAGGGGAGCCCAAACGGGGATTTTGGGATTTACTCAAATACGGTAGGACATAAGAGAAGAAACCTTGCACCCTGCTTAGTACCTCCACCATACATGAAACAGGGAAGTCGATTCGAATAGTAGGCAAATTGAGTTAATTTTATTCAGAACATGCAGAAAAGTGTGCATTTAAATAATATAATAATTTAGGCGTGACATAAGCAGAGCTGCAACAAGTCACTTTTAAAAAGACTTAAGTCTTTAGTCCTAAGTCAATTTCAAAATAAAGTTCAAATAACTTAAGTTTTAAGTCTTTGACTTAAGTCATTTTCTTTCAAGTCAAGTCATTTTTGTAAAGACTTAAGACTTAAAACTCAAGTATTTTTTTACTTAAATCATGATAATCTGCAAGTTAAGTCAGTAAAATGGCTTAAATCAATATAATTTCCTTCAAGTCAAGAAAACCAGAATTCAATTTAAATATCTATTTTTTATACAAATTGACATGTATTGATTATTTCAAATCTGAACATCTCTATATTAATTATTTTTTGTAATTTTTACCAAGATATCTATTACGTAAAAATGACGAAACTATTTGTCCTTAAATAAATTTAATATTAACTGGAGTTAGCCTTGCCTTGCATACCTTTTGTTTTTAAATGAATTAATGTCTTAAAATCGCGAAATTTCTAGAAAACTTACAGTTAGGTTTCAGAACGGCTTCAGTTGAATCCAGGGGCCGGAAAGTGAAATAGCAAAAGCGGTTCCACCGTTTCCATGGAAATTTCAAATAAAATAGTTCCAGCCTCGGGCGCTAGGTGGTAGTGCAATTAATTTTTAGGTTAAGAAGTTGCTACTAGTTATTGCCAGATGGCGTTCAATCAGATTTTTTTTGTAGTTTCCATAGTTTCCAACGGCCATTGTCATACTATTGTCAAATTCTCAAAAAATATTGTCGTTGTCATAGCGCCAATCATAATATTATCAAAAATGATTATCAAAACGTTTTTCAAACTATAATTTGTTATATGTGTTTTTATTAAACAATTCCGTTTGTTTGTGGCTCTAAAAATATAATGTAAGTCTTTTATTTTTGCCATCATTTAAGTACCTATTTATATTTACTCAATTTACAAAACTTTGGGCGTATTACGTTGGTTTTGTTTTTATTATAATAAACGATGTTTAAATATTTGACTTATAAATAAAACTATAAATAATAAATAATATTTATTATGTTTGGCTTTAATTTTATTTAATAATTGTATACATTATACTGTTAAATCTTATTTTTTACACATCATAACGATACTTGTTATTAGTATTGTTGAATTTGTGTAAAAAATAAGATTTAATAATCAAATTTAATTATTTTAGAATAAAATTCATTCGGCGCGGGCTCATTTAAAAAGCCCGCGCTTCGATCCATTTAAAACAAGCCCTACTCAATAGATGGCGCCACTTCTGTAGGACCATTTTTCAGTATGGCAGAGTCCATTCTTTTTCTAGCTAGGTATATTCTTTGGTTGAATCTATGATACTAAAATATGTCAAAAAATTTCTTTCTAGTGAAAATCTTTAATTTTTGTCATTGATGACAAGTATTGATTATTAAGAAACTAAATACCTCGAGAACGGTTGCTCGTACCAAGCTTTTTATTTTTACCAAGAGACATTTTTTTACGTAAAATAAAGTGTATAATACTCCGAGATACTAGGATAATTTTCATCCAAATACCGAATTTAATTCAGAAATAATCGAATTAAAAATGAAACTTCTACACCCTGAAGGCAACGGCCCAGCCAGGGAGGTGACCAAAGAATATACCTAGCTAGAAAAAGAATGGACTCTGTCACACTGAAAAATGGTCCTACAGAAGTGGCGACATCTATTGAGTACGGCTTGTTTTAAATGGATCGAAACGCGGACTTTTTAAATGAGCGTATTTGTTGAATTTTACTCTAAAATAATTAAATTTGATTATTAAATCTTATTTTTTACACAAATTCAACAATACTAATGAAAATTATCGTTGTGACGTGTAAAAAATAAGATGTAACAGTATAATTTATACAACTATTAAATAAAATTAAAGCCAAACTACAAAAAAAAATCTGATTGAGCGCCATCTGGCAATAACAAGTAGCAACTTCTTAACCTAAAAATTAATTGCACTACCACCTAGCGCCCGAGGCTGGAACTATTTTATTTGAAATTTCCGTGGAAACGGTGGAACCGCTTTTGCTATTTCACTTTCGGGCCCCTGGGGGTGACAGTGAAATAGGAAAATTAGAAACAGTCATTAGTGTCATTCCTGTCATTCTCTTCACGACAAGTATGACCGCCTAGACAAGGACAGCATTGTTTTTGTCTAACTATTGTCTAACTTCACAGTTTAGAATTGACAGATTTCAGTTTCAGAGACAACTTCAGATTTGTTATAGAACAAATTAGAAAATATTCGACGCCATTTTAATTCACTCCGTTTAGTTTCGTTTTGGAAGTTCAATTTAATATTTCGGCTGAAATTTATAAATATAAAGGTAATAAAGTATATAAAATATATATTACATGAAGAATCCTGGAGAAAATGACGTTTCTGCAGTAATAGGTATGTCCCGTGTATATGAAAAATAGGTAGTAAATAAACACTGTTTTTACATTTTTTAGATGCAACAAAAGGGCGTTATAACCTCTTTGATCGGCGATTTTTTTAAAAATGGAAACAATTTATTGCAAGGTAAGATCATTTTTAACTATAACCCACACTAATTATCTGCAGTATGTGTGGTTTATTATATATAATACAATAAATCTATGAGGTACATATTAGGTGATAAATTTGTTTTTTATACCTTATTATAAAATGTAAAAGGGAAATTAGGTTTATTTCATATTTATTTTATTTTCAAGTTTTGTTAAATTTCCTAAATGCATTTTAGTGTAGACTTAGTATATTTATAAAATAGAAAACAAATTTCTTGCAGTATAGGTATATAATAAAATTATATAAGGATTCTTGCCACTTAATTGCTGATATAGAAATTTAATTCTACGCAGTGTTCGTCATAATGTGGATCAACAATTATAAATTTTTACATTGTTAGTTTTGGATTAAAAAATCTGTTTTTCTGTTTTCAGGTTTTTGTGTAAGGCTCCCCTTTTCATGTTCCTGTGTCCGTTTTCTGTCCTTGAAGTCTGCGAATACGTG